>NC_056745.1:1550120393-1550150393 GCF_019279795.1 Protopterus annectens
TTGGAGGTTTTGTCTATTCTTGTGGGGTTTTGTATGAGCTGGGAGAAACCATATAGGTTTATGAAACTGGATGGATTATTAGAATTATAGGTGGCCCAGTCAGTGTTGAAGTCACCCATAATGACAGTTTCTTGGTGGAAGGCTGTGGATAGCCAGTGAAGTATGTCCAACTTTGCTAGTGTTACCTCCTGGAGGGATAAAGATATCCACTATGAATAGTGTTTTGTTGTTGTTGATCTTCAGTTTGGTAATGAGTAATTCTGCACTGTTAGATGTAGGAAGTGTGGAGTTGATAACTTGCAGGGCTAGATTTTGTTTAAACATTATTCCTACACCTTCTCCATGTTTATTTTGATGATCGAGTCAATATATGTTGAACCTTGGGGGAAGTATTTCGTTGTTTTTAACGTGGCTTAAGCCAAGTTTCAGTCAAAATGGTTATGACAGGGTAATGTAAGTCAATTAGTGCGTGGAGGTCATGGATTTTGTTTAGTATACTTCTTAGATTTATATTAAGGAACAGCAGGAAGTGTTGCTTGGGGTGGGGGGATAGAGTGGAGTTCACTGAGGTGTAAGCGGTAGTTCGTTTACTGGTAGACTTGGGGCCAGGGTTGGGGTGGATGAGGTTATAATAATTTTAGGAACTCCATGCCACCCTCTCACTCTACTCACCAGATATAGCTCTTCTAACAGAAACCTGGCTGAAGCCACACGAAGATGACAACAAGATTATTCTCCCCTGGTTATAATATACTCAGGTTGGACAGAAAAGGTAAATGAGGCAGAGGTACCCATTGTATTTAAAAATAGCTTTACATTACAATCTCTAAACCAAGACACCCCAAGTTTCAATAATGCCAAGATCTTATTCACCAAATTAAAAATAAACACAAAGAACACAATCATTGTACTAACTTACATCACACCTGGTAATAACCTAGTTACCATGAAGCACATACTTACTGGACCTCAAAAACTATTTTTCAAGAAACAATTACAATGGGAGATTTCAATACAGACTAGATCACCTGTAACTCACAAAACCCTAGCAGCTATATTAACCTTCATGGCTTTACACAAATCATCCAAAACCTCACCTGATTAGACAAAAAAATCAAATAGGTAATCCACCCTTGACTGGACCCATACCAATAAACCCTCACTCTCTCAACACCATAGTTGTCTCCCTGACAGCCTCAGCAATCACCTTCCAACCTTTTCACTTAGGCAACAGACTAATCCTCTTTAACATGCCATATAATGCCAAATCCATAACAAGAAAAAAGTACAGTTGTGTACACTTAGCATAAATGTAGATGTTCGAGTCTGTTCACTGTTGCAGTCATCACACTTGGGTTATCTGCCTGCAGGTAGCACTCATTCGGCCCTAATACCAGAGACTTAGTATTTCTGTGTTGGTTGCTGTCGCTTCAGGACAGACTTCAGGTCTTCAGGGGTATAAAAATGGGCAGCCGACGCCAGTACATCAGTTTTCCTGCCCCAAATGTCAGGAGCCCCCAAAATAGGGAGCTAAGTTATGGTGGGGAAAACACCACCAGTAAAAAGTAAATACCAATACCCTGAAAGGGGTGAGTAAAGGACGAGACAGAGACAAGGGGGTTGGAGGGAGGGGAAATCTGGACTGCAACAGTGAATACACTCTAACATCTACATTTATGGTAAGTGTACACAAATGTACTATGTTCTTCGTGTGTCACTGTTGCAGTCTTCACACTTGGGTAGATTCCCAAAGCTGAAGAAGGGTGGAGACAGTCAAGAAGAGTTGGGGCTGGCTAGTATGCCTTGCAGGACTGATGTTGCAAAACCTGCCCTGGATTTGGAAAAGATAGGCAGGTGGTAATGTTTGGTGAAGGTGTGTACAGAACTCCAGGTAGCAGCTTCCAGGATGTCCCTGGTAGGGACTCCCCTGAGGAAAGCTGTAGAGGTGGAAGTTGCCCTAGAGGAGTATGCTCTGACCCCCTGAGGGGTTGGTTTCCCATGGTGCTTGTAGCAAAAATGGATGCAGTGTAATATCCATTTAGAAAATGTTTGCTTTGAAATGGCCTTGCCCTCTGCCCCTGGTGCAAAGCTGACTAGTAACTGGTCAGATTTCCTGAAGAGCTTAGTCCTATCAAGATAGAATATGAGCGGTCTGTGCACATCCAAGGAGTGCAGGATCATTTCCCCTTTATTTTGAGGATTAGGGAAGAAAGTTGGCAAATTGATAGATTCGTTGAGAGCCACACTGGACACCACTTTAGGCATAAAGGAAGGGTTAGTCCTGAGGGAAACCCTGTCAGTATGGAAAATAATGAAGGTTTCCATAGCCATAAGTGCTTGTAGCTCAGACACTCTTCGCGCTGAAGTAATGTCCAGAAGTAAGGCTGTTTTCCAAGAGAGGAATTTTAACTCTGTTGACACTGCGGGCTCAAAGGGGGATAGCGTGAGCTTTTCCAGTACAAAGTTAACATCCCAAGCAAGGGTGGGTGCTCTCCTAGGTGGCCTTAAGTTGTTCGCCCCTCTCAGGACTGTTTGATAACAGGGTGAGAAAAGAGAGGTGGCTCAGTGTTGTAAAGAGCTGAAATGGCAGAGGCATGGATCTTAATGGAGGAGAAGGATAGGCCTCTGTGGAGCAGATCCGCTAAGTAATCCAGGATTAGAGGCACGGAGGGCAGAGTTGTGTCCCCTCCTTTAAACTGAATCCAGGAGCAGTACGTTTTCCACTTATCAGCATAGGCTTTCCGTGTACTGGGTCTTCTGGCTTCAAGAATTACTTCCAGCACCTGCTTGCTTAGGCTAGTTACTGGGGTAGAGTTCAAGGAATAAGCCAGGCTGCAAGATTTAGGGTTTGCAGTTGTAGATGCAAGATCTGTCCCGCCTGCTGAGAGAGCAGGGTTGGGTTCTGGTGTAGGTGTCAGGGTGGCGCCGGTGACAGGCTGCACAGGAGTGGGTACCAGTGCTGGCATGGCCAGTCTGGGGAAATCAGAATTGCCCTTTGTCTGTCCTGCCTTAGCTTGAGCAAAACTCTTGCAAGAAGGGGCAGAGGAGGAAAGGCATAGATTGAGAGATTTGCCCACTGGAAGGATAGGGCCATCCACTTTCCAGGCCCTGCTGTGAGGTGTCCTGGTGCAGAATCTGCTGAGCTGGTGATTGCAGGGGGAGGCAAAAAGATCCACCTATAGGGTCCCCCACTTCTGAATTAGAAGGTTGAAGGTGCTGGGCGCTAGTTGCCACTCCTGTGGGTCTAGGAGACGTCTGCTTAAGTCAACTGCCAGTGAGTTTTGTTTGGCTGGCAGGAACTGAGATTGCAGATGGACCTGCATGTCCAAGGCCATGTTCCACAGGGCCATGGCTAGCCTGCAGAGTGGGTCAGAGTGGGTTCCCCCCCTGCTTGTTGATGTACCACATAACTGTGGTGTTGTCTGTTTTTATTAGCAGGTGTCCTGGTAAGAGTAGGGATCTGAAAGCTGTCAGAGTGTGCTCCACAGCTAGCATCTCTTTTTGGTTGATGTGCAGATGAATTTGACTTGCCTCCAGTGGCCCTGAATACTTGAGGTCCATATGTGCCCCCCAGGCATAGTCTAATGCACCTGTGGTTAGGGTCTGGGTGGCGTGGGGTTGAGTAAAGGGTAGTCCCTTGTTGTGGTTGCATACTTCTGCCCACCAAAGAAACTCTGCCGGTAGACAGGGAATTATATGAATGACGGCTTCCAGGTCCTGAGAATGTTGGCACCAAAGACTTTTTAAGTACCACTGAAGTTTCCTTATATGCAGTCTGGCATATGGAATTAGTAGGATGCATGAGGCCATGAACCCTAGGGCCTGCAGGATTTCCCTTGCGGATAGCTGGGTTCTGGTGGCCATTTGAGTAAAACAGTCTGACAGAAAGGCTTGTTTTTCTGGAGTGAGGAACGCCATCTGAGATGCTGTGTCCAAGCTTGCTCCCAGGAATACAATCTTAGAGCTGGGGATTAGTTTTGATTTCTTTTTATTGATGGTGTACCCCAGGAAGGTTTATAAGGTTTTTTACAAATGTCAGGTGCTGCAACAGCATTTCCTGAGTGTCTGCCTGAATCAGGTAGTCATCCAAGTATGGGTAAATTTGAATATTTCTCTGTCTGCAGTAAGCAATGGCAGGAGCCAGGCATTTTGTGAATACTCTGGGAGCAGTGGATACGCCAAAGGGAACTGCAGAGAAAGTACAATTGTGTACACTTACCATAAATGCAGATGTCTGAGTGTATTCACTGTTGCAGTCATCACATTTGGGTTATCTGCTTGCAGTAGCCCTCAGTTGGCCTGATTATCAAAGTCTTGGGTCCTGCATCGGTTGCTGTCTCATCTTCCATGACATCAGGTAGTCAGGGGTATAAAGCATGCAGCTGACACTATTACATCAGTTTTTTCTTGCCCCAGATGTCAGGTGCCCCCACAATAGGAAGCAATTATATACAAGGTTACACCTCCAATAAAAAAACAAATACACCAAAAAGCTTTAAACATAGTAAACAAGAACACAGGTATAGTCAATAGAAGTCAGGGGGCTGGAGGGAGGGTAACCAGGACTGCAACAGTGAATACACTTGAACATCTACATTTATGGCAAGTGTACACAACTGTACTATGTTCTCCGTGTTTCACTGCTGCAGTCATCACATTTCGGTAGATTCCCAAAGCTAAGGGTGGGAGGAGGAATTTAGATAGCATTATGACCAGCTATACAGCCCTGGAAGACTGCAGTGGCAAAGCCAGCTCTGGATTTAGAGAAAATTGGCAAATGGTAATGCTTTGTGAAGGTATGTACAGAACTCCAGGTAACAGCTTCTAGGATGTCCTTGGTAGGGACAGCTCTGAGAAAGGCTGTAGACGTAGATGCAACCCTGGTAGAATGTGGTCTTATCCCCTGTGGGGTAGGTTTTCCATGATGCGTATAGCAGAAATGAATGCAATGGCCTATCCACTTAGAAATTATTTGCTTTGAAATGGCCTTTCCATCTGCCCCTGCAGCAAATGCAACCAGCAGCTGTTCAGATTTCTTGAGAGGTTTAGTCCTGTCCAAGTAAAATCTAAGTTGTCTGTGCATGTCCAAGGAGTGCAGTATTCATTCCCCTTTGTTCTGTGGATTAGAAAAGATGGTTGGCAAATGAATGGACTGATTAAGGGCCACACTGGATACCACCTTGGGCATGAAGAAGGGACTGGTCCTGAGGGACACCCTGTCCGCATAAAAGATGATGAAAGGCTCCACTGCCATGGGAGCCTGTAATTCAGACACCCTTCTTGCTGAAGTGATGGCTAGAAGGAAGGCTGTTTTCCAAGAAAGGAATTTCAACTCTGCATTTGCAGCTGGCTCAAAGGGAGGTAAAGTGAGCTTTTCCAGTACAAAGTTAAGGTCCCAGGCTGGAGTAGGGGCTGTCCTGGGTAGCTTTAAGTTTTTGGCCCCTCTGAGGAAATGCTTCAGCAGTGGATGAGAGAAGAGGGGTGGCTCTGTAATGTAATGAGCTGAAATGGCTGAGGCATGAATTTTGATGGAGGAAAAGGAAAGGCCCTTGTGAAGCATCTCAGCTAAGTACTGAAGAATCTGAGGTGAAATGGGCACTGCTGTGCCCATTCCCTGAGTTTGGCTCCATGAACAGAATCTTTTCCATCTTTCAGCACAGGATTTTCTAGTACTAGGCCTCCTTGCCTCCAGAATGACATCCTTCACTTGCATAATGAGGGATGGTAACGTAGAGATCAGATAATTAGCCAGGCTGCCAGGTTCAGGGTTTGAAGCTGTGGGTGCAGAATCTGGCCCTCCTGCTGGGACAGCAGGGAAGGGAGTCTGAGGCAGGTGCCATGGTGCCAGCAGTGACACACTGCGCAAGAGGGGGTACCAGTGCCAGTTTGGTGCAATCAGTATTGTCCTTGGTTTGTCCTGCTTGATCTTTAGTAGTACCTTGGAGAGGAGAGGCAGAACGGGAAAGGCATAAACTGATGGGATTTTCCATGTGAAGGTCAGGGCATCCACATTCCAAGCTTGTTTGTGGGGAGTCCTTGTGCAGAATTTGTCCAATTGGTAGTTCTGGGGGGAGGCAAACAGGTCTATCTCTGGGCTCCCCCATTTGTTTCTCAACATGTTAAATATCTTTGGTTCCAGTTTCCATTCGTGTGGGTCCATGAGATTTCTGCTTAGGTCATCTACCAGTGTATTTAGCTTTCCTGGCAGGAATAGAGCCTGTAGGTGCACTTGGTAGCTCAAGGCTGTGTTCCACAGAGCCATGGCTAGTCTGCATAGAGGATATGGATGGGTTCCTCCCTGCTTGTTTATGTACCACATAACAGTGGTGTTGTCCGTCTTTACCAATAATTGTCCTGGAATAATGTGGTCCTTGAAGGCTGTCAGAGCATTCTGTCCAGCTAACATTTATTTTTGATGGATATGCAGGTGCACTTGACTGTGGTTCCATTTGCCCTGAATGCACTTCCCTGCCAAGTGAGCCCCCCATGCATAGTCTGATGCGTCTGTTGTTAGGGTTTGGGCGGTAGGGGGTAGAGTGGCAATCCCTTGTTTTGGTGGTAGGCCTCTGCCCACCAAAGGAACTCCATCTGTAGACAAGGTATGATAGGAATCACTGATTCTAGATCCTGAGAATGTTGACACCATAGGCTTTTTAGATACCACTGTAGTTTCCTCATATGCAGTCTTGCATATGAAAGTAGTAGAATGCAGGAGGCCATGAACCCCAGGGCTTGCAGTATTTTCCTTGCAGATAGCTGGGTCTTTGTGGCAAGTAGTTTGAAGTAGGCTGTCAAATGAACTTGTTTCTCTGGCATAAGGTAGGCCATCTGGGAAGTTGTACACAAGCCTGCTCCCAGGAATACAATTTGTTGGCAAGGTACAAGATGTGATTTCTTTTCATTTACGGTGTACCCCAGAGAAGTTAACAAATTCCTTAAAAATGCCAGATGATTTAATAGTATGTCCTGGCTTTCTGCCTGAATTAGACAATTGTCCAAGTATGGGTATATTTGAATACTTCTTTGCCTGCAAAATGCAATGACTGGAGCTAGGCACTTTGTGACTATCCTGGGCGCAGTAGATAAGCCACAGGGCAGTGCAGAGAACTGATAGTGCATGTGGCCTGCCCTGAAGCGTAGGTATCTTCTGCAAGATTTCACAGTCAAAAACCTTCCCCTGCACGGAAGCTCTTGCACGGCTCAAAAATGAATAGATCCAACAAGAAAAGGTCTAGATGTTTGGCCAATATAGAAAGCATGACAACTACAGGAGGCCATATAGATAATCCAATCGGTATTGCAATTTGCAAAAAGCTTTATGTCAAATATGTGACAGCTGTTATTGCTAGAAAATTGTTTAGTTTTTAGTACATATTTACAATTGCTACAGTGTCCACATGGCATACAGCCCATAAGTTTATCTCCTGATATGGATGTTTGGATCATGTGCAGATTCCTAGATTCAGAATGATGTTTATAGTGGTTAAAATAGGCACCCAAATTTTTACCTTTTCTGAATGAAAATGAACATATTTCAGATATGTGGCTGGACAAAGCAGAATCTGCTAAAAGAATGTTCCAATGACGTTTAATGATATGAATAAATCTATTAGTATTTCTACCATAGGTGGTAGTAAATTGCAAACTGTTATTACTCCGTGATTTATTCTTGTATCTGAGGAGATCGTTACAATTAAGCTGAGAAGCATAGTTGCTGGCTGTAATAACAAGACCCATGCTATAACCTCTTTGTTTGAACCGGTCAGTCAAATCCTGGCGATAATACTGAAACCTACTGTCATCCGAACAAATACGTCTCATTCTAATGAATTGTGATTTTGGAATGTTCCTAGTTATATGTTTGGGATGAAAAGTGGAGGCGTGGAGTAAGGTGTTACATTTGGGATATTTACGGAATACCTGTGTACTGAGTGTGTTGTCAACATTTCTTGTCACTAGTACGTCCAAATAAGTAATCTTATGTTTGTCATAGTTGATGGTAAAATGTAGGCCCCATTTGTTGTCATTCAAATATTCAACAAATTCGTTCAGGTATTCAATATCCGCCCTCCACACCATCCAGCAATCATCTAGACATCTACGCCAGATATCAATCTCAGCCAAATAGAGGTTGTGTGTATCATCATATATTATTTGATCTTCAATCTATGCCATATATAAATCAGCATAAATGGGGGCAAAGGATGCCGCCATAGCAGTACCTTTAATCTGAAGGTAACATTGTTTCCCATAGAAAAATACATTTTTTGTGAGAACATGTTCAGTCAGACATATCAAGAAAGTGTTGAAGCCAGGTTTGTACATTTGTGATTTGTAGAGCCAGTATTCAATAGCATCCAGTCCAGCCCAATGTGGAATATTTGTATATAGTGCACTGACATCAAGGGTACATAACCACCAATCATTCTCTATTTGCATGTCGTTGATAATGTCCAAAAATTCAGTTGTATCCTGGATCTCACCCACTTTAATAGGGGCTTAAGATATTTCGTAAGAAATTCGGAAAGGGGTTCATTGAGAGAGCCATTTCCTGCTACAACTCGCCTGCCCGGTGGGTGCACTGGATCTTTATGAATTTTGGGTAAAAAATAAATATACTGGCTGACAGGATCAGTTATGGTCAGGTGGTTAAGAGTATTTGATGTAATAATTCCATTTTCTACTGCTGAGTTGAGAAAAGTGTCAATTTGTTGTTTGAACATGGATGTAGGATCTAATGGCATTTTCATATAATATTTGGCATCATCAAGTTGTCTGTGGGCTTCAATATCATAATCAGACCAGTTCATAACAACAACAGCACCTCCTTTATCAGCAGAAATGATTACCAATTGTTTGCTGTCAACTAATTCCGCTAAACTCGTAGAATCCAACTGAGAAATATTATTTGACATAGGTGGAATCATATTGGCTGTGAAATGTAGATCTTTGAGAACACTATGTTGAAAAAGGCTAACACAGGGATGCATACGTGGAGTAAAAGTAGATCTATGGTATTTGAAATTGTCTGTCACACAGTCATGTCCATGATTATCCTGAAAATATAATTTAAGGTTAATTAATCTACAAAATGCTACTATGTCTTGTGCAAAAATATCCTCGGACACAAAAAAAACGGGAATAAAAGAAAGGCCTTTATTTAGCAGAGCAATTTGTGATTCAGATAATACAGTATCAGAAATATTCAATACATTGGTATCAGCATGTACATTTACTTGTTGGTCAACAGTTCCATCAGATTCTCTAAGCTTCTGACTTTTTCTGTTTCCTGCCTCCCCTCTTGTAAGGCCTAAAGGGGCCCCACTGTTGTTACGTTTGGGGGTCGGGGAGTCTGTGGTGAGTTGTGTATCAATATCTGTACCAGAGGAAGATTCACCCTCTGAGGAATCTATAAAAGTGTTTTGCTTCTTAAGAATAGATCTCGGATGTTTTCGCCTGGGGGTTTGATTGGTATTTTTGTGAATACCCTCAAATCTAACATGTCTATTTTGTCTGAAAGGTTGGCCCTTCTCATAATCAGTCTGATCTCTTAAAATTTTTTTGATTTTCCTATCCTTAAGTTGGTGTTCAAAACTAAGTAGATCAGAGCTTAATTTAGTCAAAAAATTGTGAAAAAGGGTTCATCCTTATATTGGTTACAATCATTGCATAGTTTACTAACGATCAGTGTTTCCTTATCAATAATCCTTTCATAGTAATGGGAAAATGTTTCAACAAATTTCATGGAACATTCCTGTTGTATATTAGACCATGCTGTGGTTAATTGTTCATCTGCATCAATAACCAAAGGTTGAATTTTTACCCTGAGACTTTGGGGGGGTTATACCCTTGGCCATATAGGCCTTAAATAACTTCAAATGCCACACATTTGATTTTAATGTTTTCATGTTTTTATTGAGGTCCTGAAATAATTTTTTCACAGTTAAGTTCAGGATGATCAATATTACCTGAATTAACAGTATTGAATGGTTGTCCGATACCAAAACCCCCCTAAATCCTCCTTAGCAGAGGAAAGACCAATAAGGATTCTATTAAGGTCCATGTTGAAATAAAGTGATATAATATTGAACAAGTGCTACACCAAATTAGACAACAGTTGTCCAACTGGACGGCTGTACCATAAAGCCACAACACCACATCCTATTGTAATGAATGTGGATATTTGTGTATATATCCAAGGAAAAAATCAATGATCCGTTATTTATAGTTATTTATTATTTGGAATACTAGACAATAATGGCCTCAAATTTAGGTTAGCCAGGACAAACTGAAAATTCACAAAATGAAAATCACAAAAATATATATCTATAAGAGCCACGTCCAGATACCAAAAATAGGACAATAATGGTAGTCGTGAAGTAATAAAAAGTAAAATCCAACCATGGACCTCTATCATATAATATGATATTGTTTGAAACAAGGACAACCATCAATATGTATAAAAACGTCCAAAATTAGGACAAATAATAAGATAGATAATATGTTGTCCAACTCAACTTGTGAAAAATGAAGAGCAAGACATACAAAACAAATAGTCCAACAGTGTGACAATTGAAACTATGAAAGGGATTAGATATGTAAAAATAGGAATAGTATGTTATAAATGGAACATATAACAGTCAAAATATGTCCACTATATGCTTGTAATGTATGTTCCTAAGAGATAATATATACATATATGTATTGGGTCATCCAAACCTCAGAATAAAAAATAAATGGCTAATAGAAAGTGTAAAGAATTTTCTTTGTTATGTCAGTATATAACCTGACAAGAGTATATCTATAAATGACTGAAAAATAAAAAAATTGTTTGTGGTTGTGGTTCACCCCAAGAAAAAATAAAAATCAAACAACAAAAATTCCTAAGAAATAATTGGAATAAAATCCAATATATGTTTTAGAAAACACAGTATGATTGACAATGCATGGACAATATATTTTGTAAACCCCTAGTATCTTAAGAATTAGTTAGGTTATCAGACTAATATATTCAGAAAAAACACTGAAAACCACAGAGAAACCATGGAATGATAAACAATAATCCAACATGTACCCAACCTGGGTTGTTTGGTTAAAGAATCAAACCTATATGTATTGAATAACCAAAAAATATATGTGGAAAAGAAACAATGTTAGTTCACCAACATCACAGAACTAATAGTAATAAGCATTTGTTAATAGCAAAAAGCACAGTTAGAAACATAATATGCTATGTCCCAATGACTAATATTTAAAAGAATAAGTCCAAAAGTCCAGAGTATTAAGAAACAATCCAATCGCCTTGCCGGAAAAATGCGGACCTGATGAATGATGTAGAGTTATCCAAAAAGACCATATAGATAACAAAAAGGTCTAAACTGTTCAAATATGTAGTTATATATTCACCGACATCCAAAATACTGGTAAATGGTAAAATGTCTGTATGATAGAAAAATAGACATAAAGTAAAAATAATACTCATGACAAAAAACAGTCCAACATTAAGATATTTTGCAATTAAGGCAAGAGTTATGAAAAAATTAGCTTGACTGTGCTGAATATCTCAGCTTGTAATGTGTTTCATGGCACGTTGCATTTAAACAGCATCCTGGTGTAATAGTGGATGTAAAGAAAAAACGCCGGTTTCACGAGGATTGAAATTAGTAATTACTGTGAAACAAAAGCCAAGCAACCATCCATAATTTAGTCAATAGTTTCTCAATGTTGTGGTTGAAAAAATGGCCCAACAGCAGCGTAATTAGTGATAAATGCCAAAAAACAAGTCTCCAGTCACACACGAGGTAATCTAACTGAATGCGAAAGTCATGCTAGGTCTTGCAAAAATGCTAGTGAAAAACTGCAGTTCAAGGAAATTCCAAAACTTCAATATTACCACTTGATGAAAGATCATGTGTAATATAGCCAGAAAAGAGCTCAAACAATAGTTGAGTAGGTATAATTTGACTAGAGAATCTGGTACAGATCCATCTGCACAGCAAACCACAAACTTCCAGCAGGAAATGCAAAGTGTCACAGCCAAAAACCTTCCCCTGCCCGGAAGCTAGCAAACATCCATAGTTTAGTCAATAATTCGTCAATGTTGTAGCTAATAAAATAGCCAAACAGCAGCATGATAAGAAATGAATGCCACAAGACAAGTCGCCAATCGCCCACGAGGTAGTCCAACTGAAAGCAAAAGTCACGCTAGGTCTTCCAACAACGCTAGCAAAAGAACAGCAGCTCAAAGAAGTTCAAAACTTCAATATATCCACTTGATGAAAAATCAAGTATAATATAGCCTGAAAAGAGCTCAACCAATAGTTAAGTATATATAATTAAGTAGAGAACCTGGTACAGATCCATCTGCACAGCAAACCACAGACTTACAGCAGGAAATGCAAAGTGTGACAGTCAAAAACCTTCCCATGCACGGAAGCTATTGCACGGCTCAAAAATTAATAGATCCAACAAGAAAGAAGCCAGCAACTGGAAGCTGTAAACACTAATTTAATTAATGAAACATGCAAAGAATTCCAATAACAAAACAGACCGGTTTCGGCTTTGGTTTTTATCTAGTCTTCATCAGTGCAAAACCACATAACAGGTTGGAATCCATTTTATAGTACATCATAATTAGAAACAAAATATGATTGGTGAGCTCATGAATATACATACAATATTTATAAATATTCATTAAGTCCAGGCTGAAATAATGCACCTAATTTTACTAGTCATTTCTTTTCCTTTGCATTCAGTTTGATGTGCCATAATTAACCTTAAATTATATTTTCAGGATAATCATGGACATGACTGTGTGACAGACAATTTCAAATACCATAGATCTACTTTTACTTCACCTATACATCCTTGTGTTAGCCTTTTTCAACATAGTGTTCTCAAAGATCTACATTTCACATCCAATATGATTCCACCTATGTCAAATAATATTTCTCAGTTGGATTCCACGAGTTTAGCTGAATTAGTTGACAACAAACAATTGGTAATCATTTCTGCTGATAAAGGAGGTGCTGTTGTTGTTATGAACTGGTCTGATTATGATATTGAAGCCCACAGACAACTTGATGATGCCAAATATTATATGAAAATGCCATTAGATCCTACATCCATGTTCAAACAACAAATTGACACTTTTCTCAACTCAGCAGTAGAAAATGGAATTATTACATCAAATACTCTTAACCACCTGACCATAACTGATCCTGTCAGCCAATATATTTATTTTTTACCCAAAATACATAAAGATCCAGTGCACCCACCGGGCAGGCTAACTGTAGCAGGAAATGGCTCTCTCACTGAACCCCTTTCCGAATTTCTTACGAAATATCTTAAGCCCCTATTAAAGTGGGTGAGATCCAGGATCCAGGATACAACTGAATTTTTGGACATTATCAACGACATGCAAATAGAGGATGATTGGTGGTTATGTACCCTTGATGTCAGTGCACTATATACAAATATTCCACATTGGGCTGGACTGGATGCTATTGAATACTGGCTCTACAAATCACAAATGTACAAACCTGGCTTCAACACTTTCTTGATATGTCTGACTGAACATGTTCTCACAAAAAATGTATTTTTCTATGGGAAACAATGTTACCTTCAGATTAAAGGTACTGCTATGGGGGCGTCCTTTGCCCCCATTTATGCTGATTTATACATGGCATAGATTGAAGATCAAATAATATATGATGATACACACAACCTCTATTTGGCTGAGATTGATATCTGGCATAGATATCTAGATGATTGCTGGATGGTGTGGAGGGCGGATATTGAATATCTGAACGAATTTGTTGAATATTTGAATGACAACAAATGGGGCCTACATTTTACCATCAATTATGACATAGGATTACTTATTTGAACGTACTAGTGACAAGAAATGTTGACAACATACTCAGTACACAGGTATTCCGTAAATATCCCAAATATAAGACCTTACTCCAAGCCTCCAGTTTTCATCCCAAACATATAGCTAGGAACATTCCAAAATCACAATTCATTAGAATGAGACGTATTTGTTTGGATGACAGTAGTTTTCAGTATTATCGCCAGGATTTGACTGACAGGTTCAAACAAAGGGATTATATAGCATGGGTCATGTTATTACAGCCAGCAACTATGCTTCTCAGCTTAATCGTAATGATCTCCTCAGATACAAGAATAAATCACGGAGTAATAACAGTTTGCGATTTACTACCACCTATGGTAGAAATACTAATAGATTTATTCATATCATTAAACGTCATTGGAACATTCTTTTAGCAGATTCTGCTTTGTCCAGCCACATATCTGAAACATGTTTATTTTCATTCAGAAAAGGTAAAAATTTGGGTGCCTATTTTAACCACTATAAACATCATTCTGAATCTAGGAATCTGCACATGATCCAAACATCCATATCAGGAGATAAACTTATGGGCTGTATGCCATGTGGACACTGTAGCAATTGTAAATATGTACTAAAAACTAAACAATTTTCTAGCAATAACAGCTGTCACATATTTGACAAAGTTTTTTGCAAATTGCAATACCGATTGGATTATCTATATGGCCTCCTGTAGTTGTCATGCTTTCTATATTGGCCAAACATCTAGACCTTTTAGAATACATATATCTGAACATCTGAGTGACGTCAGATGTAAAAGAGCTAGTAATGCATTGTATAAACACACTCTAAAACACAGTACAGCCAAATTTCATTTCACCATCATTGATAAAATAATAGATGACAGAAGCAACAAATCAGGATGGCACATCAAATTGAATGCAAAGGAAAAGAAATGGATAGTAAAATTAGGTGCATTATTTCAGCCTGGACTTAATGAATATTTATAAATATTGTATGTATATTCATGAGCTCACCAATCATGTTTTGTTTCTAATTATGATGTACTATAAAATGGATTCTAATCTGTTATGTGATTTTGCACTGATGAAGGCTAGGTAAAAACCAAAGCCGAAACCGGTCTGTTTTGTTATTGGAATTCTTTATATGTTTCACTAATTAAATTAGTGTTTGCAGCTTCCAGTTGCTGGCTTCTTTCTTGTTGGATCTTCTGCAAGATTCCCTTATTGGGATGGCAGGTAGGTTTCCTTTAAATCCAGTGTTGCCAACCAGGCATCTTGGCCTAGCATAGGAAGCAGCTGATGAAGAATTAGCATCTTGAATTTTGGGATCACCAAAAATGTGTTTAGGATAGACAGGTCCAGTATAGGACGCCAGGGATTGTCCTTTCTGGGTATCAGAAAAAGTCTTGAGTAGAAACCTTGTCCCCAATTCTTCTTCTGGGACAGGTTGAATAGCCCTGATGCTTAAAAGAGAGAGAAAGCACAGTTGTGTACACTTACCATAAATGTAGATGTTCGAGTGTATTCACTGTTGCAGTCATTACATTTGGGTAATCTGCATGAATTCCAAAGTCATGGGTCCTGCGTCGGTTGCTGTCTCCTCTTCCATGACATCAAGTCGTCAGGGGTACAAAACAAGCAGCCGATGCCATTTTCTTTAGTTTTTCTTGCCCCAGATGTCAGGTGCCCCCAAAAAGGTAGCAAATATATATATATATATATATATATATATATACAAACTATATATACATGCATCAGTACAAACTTTACCTTCTTCTACAAGCAAATACACCACATAGGTTGTAGAAGGTACAGAAGGAAAGATAAACTCCAGAATGAAAGGGGGGTGGCGGGTGGGTAACCTGGACTGCAACAGTGAATACACTCGAACATCTACATTTATGATAAGTGTACACAACTGCACTATGTTCCTCAAGTTTCACTGTTGCAGTCATTACATTTGGGTAGAACCCCAAAGCTATGGTTTGGAAGCTGGAGCTAAACAGCATTAGCTGCGGCTATAAGGCCCTGCAGAACTGCAGTGGTAAAGCCTGCCCTGGACTTAGAGTAGAGAGGCAAATGATAATGCTTTGTAAAGGTATGAACAGAACTCAAAGTAGTAACCTCTAGAATGTCTTTGGTTGGTACTCCTATGAGAAAGGCTGCTGAAGAAGCTGCAGCTCTGGTGGAATGAGACCTAATGCCCTTGGGCACAGGTTTGCCATGCTGCAAGTAGCAGAAACGAATGCAGTGGCTTATCCACTTTGAAACAATTTGCTTTGAAATAGCCTTTCCTTCTGAACCTGCAGCATATGCCACTAGTAATTGCTCAGTTTTTCTTAAGAGCTTTAGTCCTGCTCAAGTAGAATCTTAGCTGTCTGTGTACATCCAAGGAATGCCAAATTCTCTCCCCCTTGTTCTGCCGATTTGGATAAAATGTTGGCAGATGAATAGTTTGGTTAAGAGCCACACTGGAAACCACCTTAGGCATAAATGAAGGATTGGTCCTCAGAGACACCCTGCCTGAGTGAAAAATGATAAAAGGCTCCACAGCCATGAGGGCCTGTAGCTCTGAAACTCTTATTGCTGAAGTAATTGCTAGGAGCACAGCTGTTTTCCATGATAAGAACTTTATATCAGCAGTAGCAGCTGGTTCAAATGGAGGCAGGGTGAGCTTTTCCAACACACAATTAAGGTCCCATACAGGTATTGGTGATCTTCTAGGAGGCCTTAAATATTTGGCTCCTCTAAGATACTGCTTTAGTAATGGATGAGAAAAGATTGGTGGCTCTGTATTGTAATGAGCCGAAATGGCAGAGGCATGGATTTTAATTGATGAAAAAGACAGGCCTTTGTCAAGCATCTCAGTCAAGTATTGCAAAATCTGAGGAATATTTGGTTCTGCTGTATCAGTTCCTTGTGCTTGATTCCAAGCACAGAATCTCTTCCATTTATCAGTATAAGATTTTCTAGTACTAGGCCTTCTGGCTTCCAAAATGACATCCATCACAGCTTTACTGAGAGGTGTTGTTTGCATAACTACATGACCAGCCATGCTGCCAGGTTCAGTGTCTGTAGTTGATTGTGCAGGATCTGATTGTTTTGCTGGGACAGTAGTTGAGGTCTTTGAGGTAAGGTCCAAGCTGGGTATTGAGACAAGTTCCTTAGGACTGGGTACCAGTATTGGCGGGGCCAGTCCGGGGCAATTAGTATCATCTTTGGTTTCTCTTGTATGACTTTTAGCAGGACCCTGGGAAGAAGAGGCAGAGGAGGAAGGCGTAAACTGATGAGTTTTTCCAACTGAAGGATAGGGCGTCCACTTTCCATGCTTGTCTGTGGTAAGTCCTTGTGCAGAATCTTTTCAACTGATAATTTTGAGGAGAGGCAAATAGATCTATGTCCAGGCTCCCCCATTTCCTTGTTATCATGCTGAAGACTTGTGGATCTAGTTTCCACTCGTGAGGGTCCATAAGGTTTCTGCTTAAATCGTCTGCCATAGTATTTTGTTTTCCTGGCAGGAATTGAGCTTGAAGATGTAGTTGGTAAGTCAAAGCTGTGTCCCACAGTGCCATGCTAATCTGCAAAGGGGGTATGAGTGCGTGCCTCCCTGCTTGTTTATATACCACATAACCGTGGTGTAGTCCGTCTTTATCAGTAGTTGTTCTGGATGAAGTAAGTCCTTGAAGGCTGTAAGGGCATTTTGAACAGCTAGCATCTCTTTTTGGTTGATATCTAGATGCATATGTTTTGGGGTCCATATGCCCTGAATGCATCTTCCCACCATGTGGGCTCCCCATGCATAATCTGATGCATCTGTTGTTAAAGTTTGGCTTGCAGGGGGTAGAGTGAAGGCCCGTCCCATGTTTTGGTGACATGCCTTTGCCCACCATAGAAACTCCTGTTGCAGGCAGGGAATGAGAGGAATAATTGTTTCCAGACTGTGACAATGTTGACTCCATAAACTTTTTAGTTTCCATTGAAGTTTCCTCATATGCAGTCTTGCATATGGAACCAGTAGGATGCAGGATGCCATGAAGCTCAAAGCCTGCAGAGTTTGTCTTGCAGATAACTGGGTTTTTGTTGCCATCAGTGTGAAGTAAATAGTCAGTTGCCTTTGTCTGGCGTGAGGTAAGCCATCTGGGCAGTTGTATTCAAGCTTGCACCAAGGAATGTTATCTTTTGAGAGGGTACCAGTTGTGATTTATTTTCATTTATTGTGTACCCTAGGGCATGTTAGAAGCCTTTTCACAAATGCCAGATGAAGAAGAATGTCCTTGTTCTCTGCTTTAATGAGACAGTCATCCAAGTAGGGATATATTACTAGTGCCAGGCACTTTGTAAAGACCCTGGGCACAGTAGATAAGCCAAAGGGCAGTGCAGAGAATTGGTAATGCATTAAGCCAGCCTTGAATCGGAGGTATCTTCTGCACAATTCCCTTACTGGGACATGCAGGTATGCCTCTTTTAGGTCTAATGTCACCAGCCAAGCATTCTTGCCCAGCATGGGCAGAAGCTGCTGCAAAGTCAGGAATTTGAATTTTGGAATGTCCAGGTATGTGTTCAAAATTGATAAATCCAGTATTGGCCGCCAGGCCTTGTCCTTTCTGGGTGAGTAAAAACCTTGTCATTTTCCTGTTCTGGTACTGGCTAAATTGCCCCCATTTCCATGATGGACGTAACCTGTTTCGGTGCCTCTGCCCATTGATTTTTTGGCAGATCCGGCCAACCGTTTGCCATTAGCAGAGTATGAAAATGGAATCTGTATCCCTGTGATACTACGTTTAGCGCCCACTTGTCCTGGGTTATTAACTGCCAATTTTGAGCAAAGAGTGCTAATTTTCCCCCTAAGGGTGCTGCCAAAAGGTAAGTGGTTGGTGAAGGCAGAGGGAAGTCATTGGGACTGTTTTCTGTAGGGTTGCGCTTTATCTCCTCTAAATTTGGAAGTAGACGCACCCCATTGCTTTGACCTGTAAGAATTCTGTGCCTGGTATCTGGAACCCTTAGGGCATCTGGATTTGCCCCTTTGAACTCTGTCTGACACAAGAAAGGACCAATTTTTTGTAGGCCAGTGTCTACTGAATCTTGGTGGTGGCACTTGTAAGAAGTCTTTTACAGTTTGCACAGACTTAGCTTTGTCTTCCATTTTCTTTAAAACCTCTTCTGCCTTAATACCAAAGTATCATGCTGTAAAGATGCATCCAGTAATTTAGCTTTAACATGATCAGGTAAATTTTGCTCTTTTAGCCAGGCATGCCTCCTAATCACACATCCAGTAACTGCGGACCTGCAGGAGGCCTCTAAGGAATCAAAACCACACTGCAAAGTATGCTTTCCAACTTTTTCAGCTGCATGCAATAGTTCCTGCAATTCTTTATTTTATGCATATTCAGAAATCAACATCATTTTCTGTTTCAGCAATCCCATAACATGTTGTTGATATTTGAGCATATGAAACTGGCAGTTTAAGGCCCTAATTGCCAAGGTTGCAGATGTATAAACCTTCTTTCCCCATCTATCCAATACCCTTGAATTTCTGTCAGATGGAGTAAGATTTTTTGCTTTAGAGGCCTTAACTCCCTTTGGACCCCGTGAAATAGTTTCAGGATCAGCAACAGGGTTTCTAAACAAAAATTTGTGTGAGTTAGGGACCCTGTAATATCTGTCAGGCTTGCTGGGAGCCAGAGGTAAAGAGTCAGGGGTCAAGCTTGACTCCGAAAACACATCATCCACAATGTCTAAAACAGGGGGTATAGCTAAAGGCCTGTGCTGAAGGAGAAGGAGGAAATTCCAGAGCCTCTTTTTTTGATTCTGAGAAATCTTGACTCTCCCAGTGAAAATGCTCCCTCAAAGTATGCAAGGGTTCTCCAAATTAATAATCTTCAGGAGGTGATGCAGATGGGATAGACTCCTCTGCATCAGAATCCTCATAGGGAGGTATAGATAATTACTGATCAGAAGAAATAGAAACCTGATGTGAAGATTAATAGTCAGTGTCTTGCCAAGCCCTCTTATCAGGAGGGGGGGTGGGAACCCCTGATCAATGTAATAAGGTCTTCAGCCATTTTGATCATCTGTTTTTTAGGCATAGTGGCCTGTGCACGTGGCTCATGCGTCAGTTTTTTAGCTTTAGAAGTTGCTTTTGTCTTTGGTTTTGCAGCTGTCATCAGTTTGATGTAAAAATGTTGAGGCCTGAATACACCCTCAGAAGCCGGTGCCTGCTCAGCGGCTCCAGACCCATCCGAGGGAGATAAATCCGTGGGTCCAATACTTTGAGTATCTCGCGGTGTGCCGGACTCCATATGAGTCTCGGTAGGGGCCTGTGACTTGAAAGTAGCAGGTATCAGGGGCTGCGAAAGCACCTCACTGAGTACCGGCGAACCGGCGACTGGCTTAGGAGAAGCTTCGTTGCTGGTTTTGGACCTCGACTGTCTGTCTCTGTCCTTTTCTTTGTGTTTTTTATGTACTCCGGTAGTCTGATTGCTATCCGCCGACATTTCAGGGTAGTTAAATCGGTTTCCAAAATACTTTGAGGTAAAAATATACCGAAGCTTAATAGTGCATTGGTTAAATCTAGCACAGAACCGACAGCCAGGCACGTTGTGATCACGGCTTAGGCAAGAAATACAGTATAAATGAAAATCCTTATGAGGTATTTGCTTCCCACAAGTAATACAATTATTAACTTTTTCTGACATCGGTATGGAGCAAGAAAAGAGTTTCCCCAATGGGGTACTTAGCTTTAGTGAAGACTTCGGTTCTGAAACTCAAACTCGAAAATTTCAGGAGTCTTGCGAAATGCTTCTGCTTCGGGCACCATGCGGCAAGAAAGACTAAAGAAAATGGCGTTGGCTGCTTGTTTTGTACCCCTGACGATCTGACGTCATGGAAGGGGAGACAGCAACTGACGCAGGACCCAAGACTGTGGAATTCAGGTCGACTGAGGGCAACCCGCCAGCAGATTACCCAAATGTAATGACACAGTGAAACACGAAGAACATCTTGCTTTTAAGCCTCTGCCCACTGATTTGGGGGTAGATCTGGTCAACCGTTCGGGGTTGGTAAGGAGTGAAAGTGGAATCTGTATCCTTGGGAAACTATATTTAAAACCCATTTGGTAATGAATTCCCAATTTTTTTGCCTGCAGGGCAATCTTTCCCCCTAAAGGAACAGACAGTTGAGCAGGGCTTGGAAGGTTTAAAGTTAAGTCATTGAGACAGTTTACCATGGGGGGTAGGATTACCACCTGTCCCACTTTGCGAGGGACAGTCCCACTTTGGGCAGCTGAGTCCTGCAAAAAAATTGTAAAAATGGCAAATGTCCTGAGATTTTAGGACAAAAATATTTCCTATATTTTATGTAATAGTTGCATAAAACAGTTATTCTGTATCTGAAACACCTAAATGTTATAAGAAACAGAATAAGCAACTGAAATGCTACTAGAATAAGCTTTTATTTAGGCAAAAAAGTGAACTTCTGTCCTTTGTACTGGCCATAGGTATGTTTCAGACTGCAAAATCTGACATTTGTACCAAAAATGTCCCACTTTGGGCATTTGAAAAGGTGGCAACCCTAATGGGGGGAGTCTTACTGCTCCCTGCTTTGGAAGTGGGTGCCCCCCACTGCTTAGTCCTGTGAGTACCCTGGGACTGAGGCCTGGTTGTTCTACTGGTTCTGGGTTTGAACTGAGAAGGCCTGGAAGAGGCAGGAAAGGACCAATTTTTTGAGGGCCAATGCCTACTAAATCTGGGAGGCTGTACTTGCAGGAAGTATTTAACAGTTTGCATAGATTTAGCTTTTTCCTCCATCTTTTTTAGTACTTCTGCTTTGTTCACAAAGACGCAGTCTTGGTTTAAGGGAGCATCCAGCAATATAGCTTTAACATGATCTGGCAAAGACTGCTCCTTAAGCCAAGCATGCCTTCTAAGTACAGACCCAGTGACAGCAGCCCTGCAAGATGCCTCTAATGAATCAAAACCACATTGCAAAGTATGTTTTCCAACTTGTTCAGCAGAATGCATCAACTCCTGTAAATCTTTATTTTCAGCACAGTCAGGAATCATCATCATTTTCTGTTTAAGCAATCCAGTAATATGCTGTTAATACTTTAACATATGAAACTGGCAGTTTAAGGCCCTAATGGCCAAGGTTGCAGAAGTGTATACCTTCTTACCCCATCTATCCAGCGCCCTGGAATCCCTATCAGAGGGGGTAGGGTTTTTGGCAGAAGTAGCCTTAATGCCCTTGGGTCCCTGTGAAATAGTCTCGGGATCCGCAGTAGCATTTTTAAAGAGGAACTTGTGAGAGTCAGGAACCCTGTAATACCTATCAGGTTTTCTGGGAGCAGGAGGTAGAGAGTCAGGGGCCAGGCTAGATTCCAAGAAGGCATCATCCACAATGTCCAGTACAGGACGGATGGCCAAAAGCCTATGTTGGGGCAGAAGTAAGAAATCCCTAAGCCTCTTTTTGGAGTCAGAGTAATCCTGGCTCTCCCAGAGAAAATGCTCCCTAAGAGTATGCAAGGTTTCACCAAAAGAGAAATCCTCTGGAGGGGAAGCAGAGGGAATGGAGTCCTCTGCATCAGAATCCTCATAGGTAGATAAGGGTAAATCCCGGTCATCAGAGGAAACTGAAATTTCAGAGTCCTGATCAGAAGGAAAATTAGTCCTAAGGTCTCTTAGAGGGGGAAGGGTGGCTCCCCCTGATTAGAGTAATAAGGTCTTCAGCCATTCTTATCATTTGTTTTTTAGACACGGGACTGACCATGCAGTCTGAACATCGGTTTTCTAGGCATGGATTGAGTTTTAGGCTTTGAAGAAGAAGATGGCGTCGGTTTAATATGCAAGTCAGTAGGCCTGAATACACCCTCAGAAGCAGGTGCCTGCACATCGGCCGCAGACCCATCCACGGCAGAGACATCCGCAGGTTCCACAGTCGAAGAAGCATCTCGCGGCATTCCGGACTCCGAATGGGTCTCAGTAGAGGCCTCCGAATCTGAAGTAGTGGGTATCAGGGGCTGCGAAAGCGCCTCACTGAGTACCAGCAAACTGGCGACAAGCTTAGGAGAAGCATCGTCGGCAGCTTTGGACCTATGCGGTCTGTCTCTGTCTTTGTGTTTTTTCAGAATGTCGGTAGTTGGGTGGCTTACTGAAGCCATTTCTGGATAACTGAACTGAGTAACAAAATATTTAGAAGCGTAAATAAACCAACGATGAATAGTTTGAGGTTTGAATAAGGCACAAAACCGACAGCAAGGTACGTCGTGGTCTGGGCCTAAGCAAGGGATGCAGTACGAATGAAAATCTTTATGAGGTATTTGCTTTCCACAAGAAATACAATTGTTAACTTTTACTGACATCAGTTTAGAGCATGAAAAAGGTTCCCCAATGGGGTATGTAGCTTAGTTGAAGACTTCGGTTCTGAAACTCGAAAACGAAAATTTCAGGAGTCGGCCGACTGGCACTTGCGAACTGCTTCTGCTTCGGGCACCGCACGGCAAGAAAGACTGATGTAATGGCGTCAGCTGCATGCTTTATACCAGACTACCTGACGTCATGGAACATGTGACAGCAACCAACACAGGACCCAAGACTTTGATAATCAGGCCGACTGAGGGCTACTGCAAGCAGATAACGCAAATGTGATGACTGCAACAGTGAAACACGAAGAACATCTGATAATGCATAGATCCTGCCCTGAAGCGCCGATATTTCGTGCATGACTCCCTTTTAGGGATGTGCAGATAGGCTTCTTTTAAGTCTAAGGTGACTAACCAGGCATCTTTGGCTAGCACAGGTAAAAGCTGCTGCAGGGTGAGCATTTTGAATTTTGGTACCACCAGGAAGGTGTTGAGAATCGAAAGATGTAGGATTGGGCATCAAGTGTCCTCTTTTCTGGGTACCATGAAAAGTCTGGAAGAGAATCCTTGTCCTATCTGTTCCGCAGGAACAGGTTGAATTGCCCTTACAGTGAGCAGGGATTGAACTTGGTTTTGTGTCTCTGCCCACTGGTTTGGAGGAAGGTCTGGGAAACCTTTTGGGGTTGGCAGTGAGTGGAAGTAAAATTTGTACCCCTGGGATACAATGGTGAGAACCCATCAGTGTTTGGTGATGGAAATTAAGTTTTTTGCATGAAAGGCAAGTTTTCCTCCTAGGGGTACAAGCAGTTGGGCAGAGGTGGGGAGTGAAGTCATTGGGAATTTTTTCTGTAAGGGGGTGGTTTAGCACTCGCTGCTTTACAGGTAGAGCCACTCCATTGCTTGGATCTCTGCATACCCTGAGACTGTAGTCTAGGGGGTCTGTTTACCCTGGGTCTAGTTTGAGATGGCCTTGAGGGGGGCCGGAAAGGATCAATGCTTTGAGGGGCAATGCCTACTTAATTTAAGAGGCTATACTTGTAGGAATTCTTTGACTGTCTATAAATATTTAGCTTTTTCCTCCATCTTTTTAAGAACCTCTTCTGCTTTGTTGCCAAACAGCTTGTCTTTGTTCAAAGGAGAATCTAATAACTTTGATTTGACATGGTCTGGCAAGGTCTGCTCCTTCAGCCAAGCATGCTTTCTCAGTACAGAACCAGTGATTGCTGCCTTGCAAGATGCTTTTAGGGCGTCAAAGCCACACTGCAATGTATGCTTGCTGAATTGGCTTGCGGAATGCATAAGCTCATGCAATTCTTTATTTTTTGTACAGTCTGTAAAGATAGCTATTTTTTGCTTAAGTTCCATAATATGTTGTTGGTATTTCAGCATGTGAAACTGACGATTCAAGGCCCTAATGGCGAGCGTTGTTGAGGTGTATGCTTTCTTATCTCATCTGTCCAGAGCTCTAGAATCCCTGTCCGAAGGGGTGGGATTCTTAGCTGTGCTTGCTTTGATACCTTTTTGCCCCTGGGAGATGACCTATGGATCAGCAGTAGGATTTTTGAAAAGGAATTTGTGAGAGTCATGTACTCTGTAGTACCTGTCCTGTTTCCTAGGAGCAGGGGGTAAAGTATCAGGAGCTAAACTGGATTCCATAAAGACATCATCCACAACATCCAGGACTGGGGGTATTGCTAAAGGCCTATGTAGTGGCAAATCTAGAAATTCACTGAGTCCCTTTTTGGACTGAGGATAGTCTTGGCATTCCCAGTGGAAATGCTCTCAAAGTATGCAAGGTTTCACCAAAAGAAAAATTCTCTGGAGGACAAGCAAAGGGAATGGATTCCTCTGCATCTGAATCATCATACGCAGATAAGGGTAAGTCTTCATAATCAGATACCTCAGAGTCGTCAGACTTTTGGTCTGTTGAAGCTGCTGGGAACAGGTCTCTTTCTCTTAACAGGGGAAGGCTGACTTCCCCATATCAGCATAATAAGGTCTTCTGCCATTTTAAGCATTTGATGTTGTGGCAAGGGAGGAGGTGCATGCTCTGTGGTCATCGGTTATTTAGGCGTAGCACGTACTCTTGGCCTTAGAAATTTGGTAGTTTTAGACAGAACTGAAGACGCGAAAGAAGGTGTCTGTTTGTGTCGGGCATCGGTAGTGCGAAGAACTTCCTCAGAAGCCTGTGCCTGCTCAGCGGCTGTGGACCCATCCAAGGTAGAGACATCTGCAGGTTCCATAGACGAAGAACAATTTCACGGCATACCTGACTCTGAACAGGTCTCGGTAGAGGCCTGTGAATCCATTGAAGCAGGCATCAGGGGCTGCAAAAGCGCCTCTCTGAGTACCGGCGGACTGGCGACTAGCTTAACGGAAGTGTCGTTGGCAGCTTTGGACCTGTGTGGTCTGTCTCTGTCTTTATCCTTACGTTTTTTCGGAAGATCGGTAGTCGGATGGCTTACCGAAGCCACTTCGGAATACGGAGATCGAGAACAAAAGTATTTAGCAACAAAAATGGCCCAACGACGAATATCTCAGGCGTTGAACAAGGCACAAAACCCACAGCGAGGTACGTCGTGGTCTGGGCCTAAACAGGTGATGCAGTAAGAATGGAAATCTCGGTGTGGTATTTGTTTTCCACAGGTAAGACAATTGTTAACTTTTTCTGACATCGGTTAGAGCAAGAAAAAAGGTCCCCAATGGGGTACTTAGCTTTAGAAGACTTCAGGATAATTCAATTCGGAAATGAAAACTCAGGTAGTGTCCAACCGACACTCGTGGGAACTGCTTCTGCTTTGGGCTCCTCTGCAAGAAAGACTGACGTAATGGCATTGGCTGCCTGTTTTTATACCCCTGACGACAACGTCAGTCCTGGAGCGACAGCAACCAACACAAAAATACTAAGTCTCTGGTATTCGGGCCGACTGAGGGCTACCTGCAGGCAGATAACCCAAGTGTGATGACTGCAACAGTTAAACACGAAGAACATCTCAAATTCCCAAACACTGGTACCCACCCTCAATCAATGTAAATGGACCCCACTGAAGGTCTTGCCCCTAGATTCTGCTGTAGAATATTTTAACACATTCCTCAATATTCTTAACAAATTAGTCCCTCGAAGGACAACTTCAGCAAAGGCGGTTATACCCCAGGGTTATCTAAAGTAACAAGAACCCTTCTTCAACTAAGAGACAAAGCCTGGGAATTATGGTATGCAAATAAATCCCAACCAAATCACCTAGCATATCAAGAGCTAAGAAACAAAGCCAAAAGTCAAATAAAAGAAGATATAAAAAAAGTATTACACCAAATTTACAAAAGAAACAAAGAAACCCAAAACAATTCTGGTCTCCAATCAAAATAATCCTACAACCAGGCATCAACTCCCCTCTAGCACTACCAAATGACTTGGGTACCACTGCCGAGCATTTTAACAAATTCTTTACCGAAAGCATCATATCACTAACCAAAAATAACAGCACCCCTACACCAACAGTACCATCAACAGAAAATAATGACAATAAAAGTACCTTCCTTCTTCCATCCTGTCCCTACAAATATCATAAAAAAAAAAACTACTTAAAAAACTAAAACCCACAACATTAGCAGCTGACAACTGACCTGCAGAATATCTCAAGATAACAGCTGATGCTATTCCCTATCCTGTTTTAATTCTCATTAATCGATCTACAGCGGAGCACCAAGTCCCACAGATCTGGAAAAACTCTATTCATATAATCTCCATACACAAGGGCGGTAACTCTACTAAGCTCTCAAATTATAAACCTCACAATTAATGCACGATCTTTCAACAAAATGCCTCATAGCCAATTCTCAGCATGGATTTAGTCCTAACTATAGTACCTCAACTGCCCTCTTAAGCTTCACCAATACCATCAATCAGTACGGGAACAAAGGCAAACTAGTCTCATCTGTCTTCTTGAGATGTTCAAAGCTTACAACACATTCTCCCACCACAAACTTCTTTGTATACTCATCAACTTAAACCTTAGTTCCTCTGGCCTAATCTGGTTCCAAAGCTATCTAGTAGGTCATCAACAAGCAGTAATATGGTTACAGGACATATTCCCCTACTTCCTGTCACACTAGGGGTCCCACAAGGATCCATTAGTGGTCCCTCCATATCTTCACAAATAAACTTAATACAGCTACATCTCTAACTTCAATAATCCAATATGCAGATGATTCTACACTTATATGTGTGGCCCAAAATGTACAACTCCAAGACTTAACACAAAAGGCCTTCGCTGCAATTGAAACATGGTTATCAGACACACTACTCGTACTCAATCCTAATAAAATCAAACTTAAGACTTCCAGCCTACTAGATTCACAATCCCCCTCCCACCTTCTCCATTACTGCCTCTAATAATATACTCATTACACCAGTTTGTCTGTTTGTCTTTCGGCTTTTTCCCAGTAAGGGGTCACCACAGCAGAACTCCGGTCTGCTAATGATTGGAAGTAGATTTTTATGAAATGCCGAGGTGCCAGCTCGACGCCCAACCTTCAACGAAGGCACGCCCATTTATGCACGCATGTCATTCGAACGCTACCCTAACGCGGGGAGGACATGTAGACTACACACAGAAGGCACTCCCAAGCCACGCCGAGAATCGAACAGGAGAACCTCTTGCTGTGAGGTAACAACGCTACCGCTGTACCACCGCGGCATACACACTCATGACACCAGTAAACCAGACAAATCTTCTCGGTGTTATTGATAACAACATGTGATTCGATCTCCACATATCTCAAACCACATGTTACTGATAACATGTGATTCAATCTCCACCTATCTCAAACAACTAGGAAGGTACACAAGAAGCCTGTACAGAAATAAACAATTCCTAACCAATAGCACTAAGACAGTCATTGCAAGATCACATCTCCTCTCCACCCTCCTCTATGTCTCACCCATACTCACTAACCTCACGAAAACAGAACTGAGGAAAATGGAACCATGTTACAATAAAATAGCAAAATTTACCACAGACTCTACTCACAGATCGCATCACTGTCAAGACCTAAAACAACTCTCCTAGCTAGAATTTCCACACTTCTTATCCTACAATCAACAAACAGCAGCTCTTAGACTTATAAACTATCCAGATAAAACACCAGTTCTACAAAACATACCAGAATTGTATTCCAATCACTGAGTTTTACGCTCCACTAACCAGTCACTACTGAAGGTAACCAAAACTATGAACACTGCAGGAGATTCTCTTAATTCTAGTCATGTAGCTAAAATCTGGAATGCACTCCCCCAAAATATAAAAAAAAACAACCAATTTCACTCGCTTTAAAAAATTACTCAAAAATCACCTAACTCAAGACTCTCCTCATACAACAGTCCAGGTTAAAAAAAATAAATACATAACTTCTGACCTATCACTCCTTTCAATGCATAATGACCTTTTACCCTTCTGCTCTACAGTACATTCCCCCACCTAACTTATCTTCCTCCTCAATTCTTTGCTTTCACTTATGTGTATAATAAACACAGATGAAAATTTTGAGCTCTGTGTGACCTGCTGGGACTTTTGCCTTAAACTGTTATACCATGGTTTATGTGCGTCCCTAGCGAATTGTCCATCTACTTGATAAATGATGCAGTTTTATTGTATATATGATGTAAACTTCTTTGTACTTACCACTGTGCCATTTTGTACTATTATCTTTTATTCTATTAGTTGACTTGGGTAATTCATACACCTGAAGAAGCCTAATGGTGAAAGCGCTTGTGTGTGTTCATTATTATTAAAGCAGTCTGTCTTTCAAAGAAGCTGGAGCCTGGTCTTTGCTTAGTGACTTTTTGCATATTCTATTATACCCATGTCATAATATGTTTTATGGGAGCTTTTCTCCCCAGGCCTCTGCTGAAAATGGGTATCTGCCCAGTCAGACTTTCCCAGTAAAAAAATGTAACATAAAATAAATAAATACAGACAGCCTTTAAGTCAAACGTCAGAAGACTGGATGTAAAACAACTTTTGGTGAGAAAGGAGCTTTCACTTTTCTCCGCTGCTGTGTGACCTCAGAAAAGGCATACTTAAATCTGTGGAGTGAGGGGATGCACGGGGGCTTGCCACCTGCAAAAAAAAAAAAAAAAAAAAAAAACTAACCTCCAAGATTTATCAAAAGTTGTTTTGCCTGTTTTGTCCCCATGTATTGGCAGCTAATTTAATGGTCACCAACAAACTGACATTATTTCAGTCCAATCAAGTCTACCCTTGGAAAGTGGACAATTTTCTTGCCCTTTTGCTCAACATACTTGTCTAAAAAACAATGGACAAATTCTTACTGCATCATTGCATTTCATGCACTGGGGAACCCTCTCCCACCTTTCCACCTATGAAATTTCTGTATCTTTTCTTTAAACTTCCTTTAAGGATGGCCTCGTGCGCAGTTGAAAGTGTCTGAAGTATTATGTCCTACATACACATCTTCATTTCCCACACCTGTGAGCTTTCCCCCAGCAACCAACAGGTACATTCTTTCAAACCAGTGAACAACATGGAAGATCAGAAACACCCACTGTTAATGAGCAACATACATATATACCTTTGCCAGTTTATATATAGAGTCCCATTCACAGGACATTGGTGGGTATTCCTGACATTTCAAGGAAGATCATTCATATGGATCAACTTACATGGCAGGAATTTACTCCATAACCTAACAATAAGAATCCCATTATACTAGTCAAGTGGCCAGGCTGAATCTTAAGCAATAATTCCCCA